>NW_027495180.1:260000-302716 GCF_021521415.1 Bidens hawaiensis | reverse complement strand
AGTATACTAATTCATCAAACCTTAATTTGATAAAGAACTTGAAATTGAAATTAAATAATTAGGATGTTCTTTAAATCGATTACTCTTTTAGATTAAACCATTTATGCACTTACAATTAGGGGTACAAATAAGCCGAGCTACTCGAGATCGGCTCGTTAAAAAGCTCGATCGAGCCGAGCTTAATCAAGACCAAGCCTGAGCTCTAGCCTAAAAGTAAGCTCGTTTAATAAACGAGTCTGAGACCGAGCCTCACTTATCGAGCTCGAGCCGGCTCGCGAGCCTAAACGAGCCTGCCATTTATATAATTTTTTAAAATATATATTTAATAATTATTAATCGGTATACATAAAGTTATGAAAAAATAAATAAAAATAACTCAATAATATATATTATTTTATACATAAAATTATAATAGAAAAAAATATATAAAAAATAATTATAATTATAAAAAAAATAGTTGATATATAGTAAACGAGCTGAGCTCGAGCTTGAAAATCTACTCACAAACCGAGCTCGAGCTTTGAAAATAGAGCTCGAAACGAGCCGAGCTCGAGCTCAAGCTCTATGTAGCTTAAACGAGCCGAGCTCGAGCCTAGGCTCGGCTCGACTCGTTTGCACCCCTACTTATAATTGATTTAATCGGATAAGATCAAGAAATTGAAACAAAAACCTGAATTGAATTAATGATGAAGAAAACCAGTTTCACGAATTCTTTTGTTCGTCTGAAAAATCTGTATATTTCTCCATTCCACCAATATGAATTGCGTATATATCCCAAAAATAACCGTCGATCAAAATAACATATTCACTATTTCACTTTATAGCCCTTGAGTTTATTCCATGTTTCAAAATTAGTCTGAAACCAGTGGCGGATCTAGAACCAAATGTTAGGGGTAACGCTCAAAAAAAATTTTTAACCATATTTCATACAATGTAAACTAAACAAAAATCGAAACATGATGATAAATAAATTTAAACACATGGATTGCATATTTCTCTCCTTTGGTTTTTGAAAGCTTGAAATCGAGCCATCACATCCTCTTCTTTTACTTTATCAAGCGTTTCTTTTTCGACCACACAAATTAAAAAATTGTTCAAATACTCATAACCCATTCGATTGCGCAAATTCTTCTTGATAAGCTTCATTTTAGAAAAACATCTTTCAACGGTTGCGGTCGCAACTGGTAAAACCAAGCTAGCTTCAGTATACGATAAACCAAAGGAAAACGATAAACCAAAGGAAAAGTAGCGTGTTTTCCGGTTTCCACCATTACAAGTGCAGTTACACATTCCACTAAAATACACCCTCTTTCTTCATTACTAAAGTCATTTGGATACATATTAGAAAATGCCACTATCTTCAATACGCCAAACTTAGAAAACGAATCACAATGATTTAAACAGGACATATTTTCTATCAAACTAGTTGAGACCTCACTAAATCCATCTCCAAGTTCTTAAATTTGCATATCCAAACGGTATTAAAAACTTCAACCTCAAAACGATGTCGAATAGTAATGATATTCTTTCGGTTTCGTTGATTACCATAACTTTCCGTCATATCTAACATCTTAATCTTGTTTTTTCACAAAAAAATGTCACTCTAGCCAACATCTTGTCAAACCCGTTTTGTCTTAGATTATTCAATGCTCGGTTTGCCCCACTTATCAACTTAGACGTTTCTAGCAAGTCTTGATTTTTTATTTTTTTTGGAAGATTAAGAATACTTTTCGCATTAGTTCTTTGTTACACACTCTCCCCATATTTTTTAATAAAAGCAAGTACCTCAACAACTTCCGGGAATAATTTTAAAAAACTTACGATTGTTCTATATTGACAATTTATATAAACAATTATAATTTTAGTTAAAAGTTGAAGAAGCCCTAAATCGAGAAACTATAGGTTGAACCGTGAAAGAGGGTTCGAACCGGTGAACCACCTCTTCTCGGCTGCAGCGTGGAGCGGTGGAGGTCACCTTACCGGAGGAGAAGGGCAGACCTATAAAGGGCAGCCCGCAGCAGCACAGTGGTGTCTGGTCATGGTGGTGGTAGTTTTTGATTAATTGAGGACCGATATTTTTGTTTTAAGTGTAGCATATATTATTTTAAAGGTTAATGGGTTTTATTGGTTTGGGCTTTACACATTTGTTGGGCTTTAGTTGGGTTGAATTTTTAAATTGATTGGGCTTAAAACGAATAGAGATAATGTTATTTTTTTTCAGGGGTAACGAAACACGAAAACCGACTTAAAAAAAAAATTTTACACTACCGACGAAAAGTTGAGGGGTAACAGAGGCTACCCCACCTATTACTATACATCCGCCACTGCCTGAAACATAACTAATAGGTTTTATATATAATATATTAACATGAATATGTATAAGCCAATATTACTAAATTTCCAACATCATAAATGATGATGATCACCATGAGAGCCACGCCGCGGTGAGAAAGACTATGTTTACAATTATATGCAATTGTATGAACTATAAACTTTTCATACTTCTGCATACTGCTTTAAAAATATATGACGTGATATATAAATATATTATTATGTATGGTGTCATTTAGTTTTTAAATCCGATCTGATCAGCGGATTGGCAAGACGTCTGATTCAATATCCGGTCCGGTTCTGATCAACGTTTCTAAATAATGCAATAAGAACTGGATAGGTGATCAACCTTTCTAAATGGTGTAGTAAGATACATGATAGACTAAATTCATAACTTGAAAGGAAAGAACATAAAATTGTTGTGCCAACTATGACATAGTGACATCTGTTTTTCTTTGCAAAACAGATCAGGGATGCTATAATTTCGGATCAAACGTGAAGAAACACTAACCGGACCCCGGACAGATTACGGGTAACCTGGGGGTTAGATAGATGTTTCCCACGAGGGGTTAGACCCGGTAAAGATGGTTCTTCTGATAACCTGCAAAACAGACACCGTGAGCTTGTCACTGAGAAGGGGGGGGGGGTTCCTCCTTGTGACCACCCTCCGGCGTGAGAATCAGACTAGATTGCTCTTTAAATATAAATGTATATTAAGAGATTGCTAGAGCAGATATCGGGTATAATATGATGATAATGTGATAAAATATGATAAGATGAGATGATCATACCATTTGAGGTATTTATAGCCGAAGGTAGGTTTCCAAGGAGGTGTGGCCGGCTGAATAGTATTCCTGTTCCACCAACTGTGGCCTACGCACGTGCCCTGCTGGTAGTTGGTGGGTAGGCAGCGGCTGACAGTGACCAGGCCTGCTGTGTACTATTCCTTTTCCACCAACTGCCGGCTATGCACGTGGTATGACAGGAGTTGGTGAGTAGGCAGCGGCTAATAGTGACATACAGTACAGGAGCATGCTGCTCGCCATACTGTTGTCAATAAGCTGTCGTATCTTTAGTCAGATCTTTTGCCCATACCTCGTCAGGTACAGTACAGAAGATCTTCCCGTATCGTACGGACTGGCTTTTGGGCGGGAGTATTCCCCCTCCCGCCTTTGTGCGGGATTGTTCCCGGCTTTGCTCATTCCTTCAGGTGACACTGAGTGATTGAGAGCTAAGTGCCTTGTGCGTGTAGCCTTGCTGCGCGGGTGGCCTTCCCTGATGGGTTGTATCCGCAGCTGCGGGAACAGGCAGAGTCCTTCACCATTGGGAGGCATTTCCTGCGGGAACAGCTTGCGTACTGCGCGTAAGGACGTCACGTGTCTGAGCATGGTGGGTCCTGCGGATCCAGTTGGTTTCTGTGCAGACGTCCCTCTTCAAGGTGAGTCTTGCGGGTCCAACTGGGCTCTGCTGGGACCTACCTCTTCAAGTCCCCCCAGTCCAATGTTCTTCTCATGAATGTTTAATAAAGTGAGGTGAACTTTTGGACTTAAGCAAAGGGTTTTGAAAAGGGTTTAGTTTTAAGGTTTTCCATGGGGATTCTTCCCGCGGAAGTCCTTGTCACTTGCAGAAATTCCCGACTTTCCTGCTTGATCTTTGGGTATGATGCGGGTAGGTCTGTAACCTCCTCGCAAGTCAGGAGCGTTGAGTCCCACTTGTGTGGATTCTCCATGAGGTTTTGGTAGTTTTGAACATAGTGATCAATTATGTTAAAACCACCAATTCCATCCTGGAGCTTCAAACAATGTAGTTCTCGACGTTCCCGCTATGCGGGGATGTTATTTCCGTTTCCGCAAGCATTGCCCAGAATATCCTTCTTGGTTTCAATTCCCTGCGGAGCGCTAGGTATGTGAAGGGTTTTGCCTTTACACTGTACCCGCGCTCGTCTTACGGTTACTTTACTTCCAAGGTATTCCTGGCGTCAATTCCCTGCGGGTGCTAGGTATGTGAAGGGTTTTGCCTTAACACTGTACCCGCACCCGTCTTATAGTTACTTGGTTGCCGAGGTATTCTTGGCTTCAATTCCCTGCGGGTGCTAGGTATGTGAAGGGTTTTGCCTTTACACTGTACCCGCACCCGTCTTATGGTTACTTGGTTGCCAAGGTATTCTTGGCTTCAATTCCCTGCAGGTGCTAAGTATGTGAAGGGTTTTGCCTTAACACTGTACCCGCACCCGTCTTATGATGATGCTATGAGCGCAGCCCTCAACGCTTCTCATGAGGATGGGGAAAAGGCCGGCTTCCTGCTTGGTCTAGGGTTCGTTGAGAAAGGCATCCCGCCTTCCAACTTCCCTTTGTATAATGTTGATACTGAAGCTGTTTACGACCAAGCAGTGAATCAGTATGCCGCCTTCCCGCATCCGGTGGTGGAGAAGGTGAACCAAGTTGCTGCTGCTGATGATGGGCTAGCTATCCTTAAAGCTTTCCTTGAACTGCCACGATCTACTGATGGTGCTGGTCCAAGTGGAAGTGGCCCTGAAGCTCGATCCTGAAGATCCCTTCCCACTGCTAGGATAGATTTAGCTTGTATAGATTTATTTTCTTGTAGGCGGGTAGTTACCCGGCCATTCTTGTAATGAATCATTGTGAAATATAAATCTTTGTGCGGGTAAGACCGCTACTTTCTCTGGATTCCTTGCTTTATAAACGTTATATGACTTGCATACTTTAGTTTAAATTAGCAATTTTCCAAGTGTAGAATAAGTTAACCTTTGAACGTGGTAGATAATAGGTTGAAGTTTTGCTTCCTCTTTCGTGATTGTGCGGGTAGGACCGTCACTTGCACTTAGTAGGATGGCTAAACTTTACCTATGTCTGACCTGCGTGGAGGTTTTCCTCATCTTTTTGAAATTTCTAAGTATTTAGGGTAAGTTAACCTTTGAACGTGGTAGATAATAGGTTGAAGTTTTGCTTCCTCTTTCGTGATTGTGCGGGTAGGACCGTCACTTGCACTTAGTAGGATGGCTAAACTTTACCTATGTCTGACCTGCGTGGAGGTTTTCCTTATCTTTTTGAAATTTCTAAGTATTTAGGATAAGTTAACCTTTGAACGTGGTAGATAATAGGTTGAAGTTTTGCTTCCTCTTTCGTGATTCTGCGGGTAGGACCGTCACTTGCACTTAGTAGGATGGCTAAACTTTACCTACATCTGACCTGCGTGTAGGTTTTCCTCCTTTTGTTAGAAATTCTCTGTTTTGAACCGTTCGACGCGCGGTTGTCAATAGGTTAGTGTTCAGTTTCCTCTCATGATTCATGCGGATAGAGCGGCACTTTCATTTAGTGGGATGACTGAACTTTTCCCCTTCAACTGGCCTGCGTGAAGGTTTGCCGTTTTTTGGGTTTATGCGGGTTTTGCCGCCTTCCCCACGCAACGACTTTCCACGTAATTATGCGGTGAAAACCGGCATATTAGTGTTGAATAAATTAACCGTTCGACGCGCGGTTGTTAATAGGTTAGTGTTCAGTTTCCTCTATCATGATTCATGCGGATAGACCGGCACTTTCATTTAGTGGGATGACTGAACTTTTCCCCTTCAACTGACCTGCGTGAAGGTTTGCCGTTTTTTTGGGTTTATGCGGGTTTTGCCGCCTTTCCCATGCAACGACTTTCACACTTATGTATGCGGTGAAAACCGGCATCAGTGTTGATAGTTCATAAAGTATAAATGTAAAATCATCAGCGTCGATGTTCTAAGGAGAATCATTTCCATTAGAAGTGGCTCTGGGCCTTTTCTTTACAAATTTGGAATTGATCTACATGCAAACTGTGTAATTGAGCTTCCTTCCATGTTGTTGGGATGGGAGTGTCATCGAGCCGATATGCACCTGGTTCGGGATCTCGTTCTTTACGCAGCATGTAGTCTCCACATTGAAGCTGTAATTTTATTCGTGTTTTCCCCAGCTGGGGTTCTACACGCATCAGCCTGCTCAGCGTTCATTGCGCCACGAGGTGCGCGAGCGTCCCATCTCTGACAAATGCTTCGACCATGTCTTTTACGTCTATGCATTCTTCAGTGTTGTGGCCTTTTGTCCTGTGAAAGTCACAGTATTTGCTCCGATCAGCATTGTGACGATGTCGGATTATTGGAGCCTTTGGCCATGGGAGCTCCTCAGTGGCGAATATCTCGGTGACGCTTTTGGTGAGCGGCGTCCATCTGGAGTTCTGGTTTGACTGTACTTAATCTCTTCCGCCTAACCGATGTTGCAAGCCGGATGAGGTGTCAAAGTTTACCCTTGACTGCCAAATGCCTAGCTTCCGCTTTTTGTTTAATCGGGCGGTAAGGACGTTGTCTTCTCTTGTTTTTTGGGTGTAGAGGTTTGTGCTCTGTGGGATATCTCTACCCAGTTGCTTCTCCGTTTCCGCAAAGCGTTTTGCTGCTGTCATGATGGCATCCCATGTGGATGGCATGCCATCTTTACCCGTTAAGGTGCGGATGAGCTTTGGGTCGTTCGCGCCCTGAATAAAAGCAGCGCGAACAAGATCTTCGCTAATGTTACCCAGACTTAGCTTCTTTGAGTTGAAGCGAGTGATGAAGTCTGGCAAAGATTCATCTTCCTCTCGAATGCATTTGAGGATTGTCCATTGTTCTTCGGTATACTTTCGTTGTTGGCTGAAGTGTTGGCTAAACTTCTGTTGGAAGTCTGCCCAGTCGTAGATGTGGTTGACCGGTAGACGATCGAACCACGCTCTAGCTGGCCAACAAGCGTCATTTGGAACATGTAACACCACGTAGGTTCCGTCCAATTGCTGACGGTTGCCCCCGCTATGAATCTGTTCAAATGATCGTCTGGGTCAGATATACCATCATAAGTGCCGATGTTGGACATTTGTTTGGCACTTTTTGGGGCGATTGCTTCTGCAATGTCCCTTGCAAATTTGGACGTTCCCGCATTTGCAACAGTTGGTCTGAATGTTTTGGAGAAGTCACGTGGACTTCCACATGTGTTTTTTGGATTGAAGGCTTCTCCAAAACGCCTTCTCGGTTGGGAGTCCGTTTCCTTACGCTTCCCTTTTGCCCTATGGCGAGGGTTCGCGTCGGTGTCGGATTCCTCCGAGTCATCGTCCAAGTATTCTTCGAATTCGTCAGCCTGTTGGACGGAACGCAAGCGTTCGTCCAACTCAGCTTGGAATTCCTTCTGACGTGTCTCCGCCCATGCCTTAACTTCATCGAGTGTTTGGCGGGGGAGTCTTGTTCGTTTCTCTAACTGGGTATCGGTGAATCCCAGTGAGTGATTATTTACTGCACTTGCCCCAGCTTGGGTAACTGGGGTAGTGTTCGTAAAATTTACTTCACTTGCCCCGGCTTGGGAAACCGGGGTAGTGTTTGTAAAGACTGTGTAGCCGGTATTCCCCCCAGTAGCTGGGGTTGTGGTTACCGGAATTTCTTTAACCATCTTTCCAGAAGTTTGAAAAAACTGAAAAGAAATGAAGTTCTAGCTTTTATGCACGGATGGCGCCAATGAAGAAACACTAACCGGACCCCGGACAGATTACGGGTAACCTGGGGGGTTAGATAGATGTTTCCCACGAGGGGTTAGACCCGGTAAAGATGGTTCTTCTGATAACCTGCAAAACAGACACCGTGAGCTTGTCACTGAGAAGGGGGGGTTCCTCCTTGTGACCACCCTCCGGCGTGAGAATCAGACTAGATTGCTCTTTAAATATAAATGTATATTAAGAGATTGCTAGAGCAGATATCGGGTATAATATGATGATAATGTGATAAGATATGATAAGATGAGATGATCATACCATTTGAGGTATTTATAGCCGAAGGTAGGTTTCCAAGGAGGTGTGGCCGGCTGAATAGTATTCCTGTTCCACCAACTGTGGCCTACGCACGTGCCCTGCTGGTAGTTGGTGGGTAAGCAGCGGCTGACAGTGACCAGGCCTGCTGTGTACTATTCCTTTTCCACCAACTGCCGGCTATGCACGTGGTATGACAGGAGTTAGTGAGTAGGCAGCGGCTAATAGTGACATACAGTACAGGAGCATGATGCTCGCCATACTGTTGTCAATAAGCTGTCGTATCTTTAGTCAGATCTTTTGCCCATACCTCGTCAGGTACAGTACAGAAGATCTTCCCGTATCGTACGGACTGGCTTTTGGGCGGGAGTATTCCCCCTCCCGCCTTTGTGCGGGATTGTTCCCGGCTTTGCTCATTCCTTCAGGTGACACTGAGTGATTGAGAGCTAAGTGCCTTGTGCGTGTAGCATTGCTGCGTGGGTGGCCTTCCCTGATGGCTTGTATCCGCAGCTGCGGGAACAGGCAGAGTCCTTCACCATTGGGAGGCATTTCCTGCGGGAACAGCTTGCGTACTGCGCGTAAGGACGTCACGTCTCTGAGCATGGTGGGTCATGCGGATCCAGTTGGTTTCTGCGCAGACGTCCCTTTTCAAGGTGAGTCTTGCGGGTCCAACTGGGCTCTGCTGGGACCTACCTCTTCAAAACGGTTTGTATCCTAATAATATTAAGGTGTGCTATAAGTGCTTATCAAATAGTTGAGGTTTTTAGTCCAATAGTGAACAAAGGTTTAAATTTAATGTGTGCCCGAGTTAGTCGTTCTTAAAAATAAAGCATTTATGATAACAGTAATTATTCCATTCAAAAATATATAAACTTTTAAAAAGTGAAAAGAAAATTATTTTTAAGAAAAGGTGTAAAAGAAATTATCTTTATAAATATCTGTCTAAATAACGCGTGAGTGAAAGAAATTATCCATTTCAAGATGTCAAACTAAATTAACAATGAGTTATTGAAAACAACGAGAATGACAGGATTGAAAAGTTAGACGATGACATTCCAGCCTCACACGTTAAACTCGAAACCAAGAAAAGATATTCAATGACTAAGTCAACAAATGTGGGCAGTGAACAAGTACCCTTTATAGTCAAGACTTTGGTTAACAAGTGTAACCATCGGAGACATCAAAGCAAATTTCTTATTCAGAATAAACTATTTCAACTTAGAATATTTAAGTTGGAGCCTTTATATCCGTAAATTCCATGTATGAAGATAAAGATAGAGTAACTAACTAAAACACTATCTATGTGTCAATATAGGGCTAGCCTATTTGGTAGAGCCACCTGCCTCTTAGATGGGAGGTGGTCCTAAGTTCAAACCTAGGCAAATACGTAGTTTAGTATTATTGGTATAAAATAGAAGTAGGTGAAACATTTGTCGTTAAAAAAACATTACCATTTGTAATATCTATAATAGAAAAGTTTATAAAAACTAAAAAAACACTTTCTTATTTAGAGGTTCATATTCAACCCTCTATAATTTGTTGTGAGTGAATAAAAGAGAAGAATAATAATAAAACATTGTTTTAATTGTTTCTGAGTACGATAGAGATGTAGAGTTTGGATGTGGGATTTGAAAGTAAACAATAAAAGAAAAATATTTTTTTTATTAAATTAAAAAAATGTAGGCTCTAATATGAATGCTCTTAACATTTAAAATGTTAAATAAAATACAACAACTTAGACATAAAAAATAATAATAAATAAATAAATATAAAATATTAAAACAATCACCATCACAAATGAATAACTTAATAAATATGTTCGATGTTTTCGGAAATGACGATTTTACAAGCATAACCAGAAATAGGAGAGGATATATCCAACTGTGTAGTGGGATCAAGTGATATAGAGAGATATAGAATGAGTGAGACTGGTAAAGAGATTGGAAGTTTCAGATGATAACCAGTGGATAGAGTAGTCAGAGTTGAAGGTAGCCATCGAAGGTGATTCTCGGGTTTATGAGATTTAGCCGCCGATTTTATAAGAGGACAACAATTGTTATGGGAGTAAAAATGTGATTGAATATGATTAGGTAGAGTTATATATATTTTATTTAGAATGGCGATTTTTTTGTGTTTTTCAGGACACCTCGCTCTCCAATTTGGAAAGCTCGCTCATTTTGGTCAGACTATGTTGTTTTAACCGGGCCTACATTGGCTTCAGAGTTTGGCTTGGAGATTCCCTCGAGAAAACCATACCGCCGGCTGCCATTTAACAGTTGTTGTGCCGCCACATGAGAAGAACTCTATGGCGTCACACGCGATGGGACGAAAACTCGTGTGGGTTTTGGATTCAAACTGAAAACCTCATAAGGCCTGACTCAAATCTTTCATTATCATAATCCATCAAAAGTGACACAAATGAAGATCAAATTTGGATCTTCACTTAAAAACCCAAGCCTTTTTACAATTAGTTCATAAGTGGTGGATTGTGAGTAGAGAGACTCTACTCACAACTATAATAATAATAATAATAATAAAAACAATGTATTAAAGTAGAGAGACTCTACTTTAATAGTAGTATGGTCATTTCATACACGCTTAAAACAAATAAAAAAATGGTAAACTAACATCCATGGACAAGACATGTAATTGCATTCTTGCAAACTATTGGTTTATAAACCATTAAATTGTTGTATGGTCATTTCATACTCTCTTATTAATATAAGTTACAAAATAATCATATTATGATACTCTCCTTATATATGGAAAACAATCTCCTTATTTATATGAACATGTTGATTCAAATTGTTGTCTTCTTTGTGAATTTCAACAATGTTTTCAACATCGTTCTTGACTACAAAAACGAGCTAACTAATCGTTGACGATTGCAATTGAGGATCCGTGTTCAACACGAGCTACATAAAACAGATTTCAAGTCTCCTTGAAGAACTCATCTCTCCAGAACTATGTATAACAACCAAAGCAGTTTGTACTATCGGATCAGTTTACACCGGGTACACTAAAGTAAATAAGATATTCGCTTATCGATTACTAACTGAATATTACAATGTGGTTAAACGAACTTTTCTGGCGAGTATCCATCAATACATTTGATGATAACTTTTTTATATGGATTCTTGCTCAAAATAATCGGTCGTATGGTGTAATGCGCAAAATCAATGGGTAGTCTCTGGATAATCATTCAGTAGGTGTTAGGATAAGATTTTAGATTGGATTCTCCTCAAACTTTTCACTCATGTAGGGCCCATAAGCGATGGGCTTTTCAGTAACTCATCACAAAATCATTTTCTTTAAACATGCTCAAGCCTCGGTAATAAACGTCAAGCATTTGTCTTCAAGCATGGCAGATCGTTGTTTGGGAGTGGTTGTTATAATAGTCAATATGGCAAAAAGTTGTTAGCAAGGTTTTTGAAATTGGTGATCTTGGAATAAGAACACCCGTTCGTTGGTGTGTATTCTATTGTGGCTGTAGCATATATATGTGAAAATCAAAATTAAAGGCATGTTAGTATATCAGGAGTGGGTTTTCCATGAGTGTGTATTCCTCATCTAAGCACGAAGAAAGATATTTTCATTAGCATGTTGCTTGCGCCAAGCTACCGAGACTCATGGGCACACATATAAGTGTGTTTATTATTTTCTGTGTTTCAGTCATTCACATCAGGTTTCATTTGAACGCTTAAAAACTAATAGAATGTTTTCTACCCATAGGCACAAATATGGTCGCAATATAAAAATCATAGAATATGTAATAACTAGAAATGGAATTTAATTTATTTTTAAGGTAAAAAGGTAATGTAGTTTGTTTGTATGTTTTTAAGATATAAATAGAAAATTTGTTTGTATGATGCGAAAGTATTACTAATAATAATAATAATATGGGTCAAGCTATTCTAAAAAGGATGAACAAAAATAAGAATGATTATTAGGATTTTTAGTCACATAAAAAAACCTTTAAAAATAAAACAAATAATTAATAAAAAAATCATAACTCAAAATTTAATAAAAAACAAACAAAAGTAAAAACACAAAAATGTTTCCACCGTCTTCCTCATTAAAAAAATGTTGAGGGAAAAAGATCCTTGTGTCTTTATGTTTATCATTCTGTTTTGTGTTTATTTCCGTCATTGATTGTATCTTTTTTCCATAACATTGTGTCTTTTTTTCTTGATATTGTGTTATATTACTTAACATTATGTTACATATTATTCGGTATCGTGTTATATTTTGCGATCTATTGTGTCTTCTTTTAGTTATAATTGTGTCTTTTATTCATTTTCGTCATTGTGTCTTTTTTTCGGCATTGTGTCTTTTCGGCGTTTTTTTAAGGGAATGACGGGGGACATTTTAGCCTTTTCTATTTTTTCTGTTTCTATTTATATTTTGATTTATGATTTTCTTATTATTTTTTTATTTGTTTTTTATGTGGTAACAAATCCTTCTCACACTTCTCATTTTTTGTATCTCTTTGCATTTTAACTTTTTCCATGATAATATAGTAAAAAATAAATATATATAATCCGATGTGTTTGTGTTGAAAAATAAATATAAATATATATATGTATATATATATATATATATAATCTGATACATATAAATAATAAAAAATCATAACTAAATATATAAATAAAAAAGGAAAATGTTTCCCCCGTCATTCTTGTTCCGTAAAAAAATGAAAAGACACAATGCCGAAAATGAACAAACAATACAATGATAAATAAAAAGACACAATATGTCGTAAAATAGAACACAATGTCGAACAACATGTAACACAATATTGAGTAATATAGCACATAACAAGAAAAAAAAAGACACAATGTCTTGGAAAAAAATACACAATCAATGACGAAAATAAACACAAAACATAATGATAAACAAAAAGACACAATGATTTTTATCCCCTCGACATTGAGGATTTTTTTTCTTTTTTTAAGAACGAGAAAGACGGTGGAAACATTTTTATGTTTTTACTTTTTTTGTTTTTTATCAAATTTTGAGTTATGATTTTTTTATTAATTTTATTAACGGGTTTTTTATGTGGCTACAAATTCTTCTCATCTTTTTCATTTTTGTCCTCTTTTATAGAATAGCTTGACTCGTGTTTGTGTAGCCAAAAGTAACCCACAAAAGCAAAGTAAGGTGTTGTATTCATATACAAGGATTGCTAGGCCCAAACTGACTCTGCAAAAGTTGTTGGTTCAGTTTGCAAAAGTTGTTGGTATAGGGTATGTTTGACAAAACTAACTGCTGGCTGTTGGCAAGAAGTTGTTGGTTGGTGGCTGATGGCTGAACGCTGAAAGCTAGTAGTTGTATCTTTTTAGATATATTTAGGTGTTTGACAGAGTAGCTGAAGGTTTTAATAAAATTAGTTGGGTGCCCGCACGGTGGGGTGGAGTGGGCGCGCAATCTGACATCAACCACATAATCAGTGTCGGTATATGATTCATCTGATGACAGTGCAAACATAACCAAAATATAGACATGTAATTCGTGCAAAGGCAGTATGCGTGTAACTGGTGGCGAAAATCAAGAAACAAATATGAAATATACAGTAATTTCAAATAAATATTTTTTAAACCAACTTGTTTTAATCAAAATCCCATTTCAACCCGGCACTTTTCTAATCTGAAGCTTGTTCTAACCTGACCCCTTTTGACTCAAAACAGTACCGACACGAACCGAACTAAATTAACCCTTTTTGTAGCGACTCGTTCCTACCCTAATTTGGTCTTACACATAACCCGAGCTCGTCTGACTCTACTTGTTTCCGATCCTAACCAGTAATTAATCACATAATATGATAATTTTTTAAGGTTAAAAATGTATAACAAATCCATACTCTATGATGTATTTTTTTTAAGTATTAACATGTAAAAAGGTTATGGCCTCTTAAAAAGTCGTGGGATAATTGGTTTTAAATAAGGGTTAAATATGTAACTATTATCTAAATTATAAAAAGCTGTTGAAAGTTCAATAATCAACTTGTAAAATTTTAAATACTAAAAAGTTGTACTTTTTTCTTAAACGTTAGGTCGTTAGTGTTCAAACATGGAGTTTTTTCTTCTAACCTAAAAGCTTCAAACTAGTTCAGCTAAACAAACTTTTTAATGAGTAGCGGTTTTTTCTTAAAAGCTTAAAGCTAAAAGCTTCTACCAAACATACCAATAATGTTGGTAAATGGGGTCGGCGGAAATTAGAAAATTACCAATGTACGTGAATCAGCCAATAATCTATTGCGAATAAGATTTCTTAATAGCAAAATTTGATGGCGAATTATCTCGGTAATCCATCCATTACCAACATATCGACGACGAATTTGGCCAGCCCCCTTTATATTGTAGTGTAATGCATTTAACACAATAGTTAAAAGTGTTATGCGTGTAATAAACAAGAAAGGTGTGTTAAACTTGTTTAGACATATTTTTACTTTTGACATTAAGGGTATGTTTGATACATGGTAATGAAATAGATGAGGGAATGGAATAAACGTGGTAATGGAATGGAGAAAGGAATAAAATGGATCATTACCATTCCATTGTCATGTTTGGTTACCATGCAATAATGGAATGATTAATCACTTTATTTCTTGTGCTCTGGCTTGTCTTCGTGATATGATTCCAAGCTTCGATTTTAGCAGTTTCTCTAATAAAGAGACCGCCCCCTCTAAAGCCCAGCATGCAATGGCGAGCACTCTTTTTAGTAAAATTGTTCACGACATGGAGTCACACTTTAACATGACAAGCAGACAAAAAGCCATTTTTGAGTGTCTACAAGCACCACATGCTCAAGATTTTCTTCTTGCTATCCCTATAGATGGGTTAGGCCAGCATATGTCTCCAGTGGAGTATCGTAGTATCCTTAAGTATCGCCTTATGATTCCTCTATTTCCGGTTGATGAGATATGTCCTGTTTGTCGTAAAGCGTGTTTAGACTCATATGGGGAGCATACGGTGCACTGTAAAGAGCTCTCGGGGTTCAAGTACCGACACGATCTGGTTAGGGATGTGCTATTTGATATATTCAGGCGAGCTGGAATTTCTGTTAAGAAAGAAGCACCTGTGAATTTCCTGACTGACCCGTCGGAGGGAAGATCATCTCTTCGACCGGCTGACATTTTGGTGTTTGGATGGATAGGAGGGAAACACGTGTGTGTGGATTTAACAGGGGTTTCTCCTTTGGTGGGCTTAGGGAGTAGTGGTTTCGCGGTCGGTCAAGCCGCATTAAAAGCTGCTTCAGGTAAGGTGGCAAAACATGAAAAGACGTGTCTTGACAACCAACATGTATTTATTCCTTTTGCTTTTGACACTTTTGGTTTCCTCGCGCCTGAAGCTGTGGAGCTACGTACCCGTGTTCAGCGGGTCATGCATAGTAACGTTATGATTCCAAGATCAACAAATATAGCTTTTAAAAGATTGGGTTTTAAGATTCAAAAAGGAGTAGCGACGCAGCTTGTTGCCTGCTTGCCTTCTGTTTCGATGTAATCCAATAAACAATCATATATATAGATGTATGTATATAAATTTACTTAAATAAAAAAAGATATACAAAATCCTTAATATTTTTATTAGTAATAATAATAATAAATAAATAAAAGTAAAAAAATACTATTAATAATAAATGAATATTCATAATAAGTATTTTTTGAACCTCATGCTGCAACGAGATCGTTAAACTGTATATGCGTTGTGAAATGTTAACTCATCCAATTTAAAAATAAAATATATTGATAACGTAGTAATAATTCTAATATATTAATAGCTATATTATAATATACAAAATGATAATGATAATATAATAACTACAATTAGAAAATAATAATAATAATATAATTATAATTTTATAATAGTAATAATGATTGTTGACTTTTTGACTTTTTCATTCCTTGGAGGAATGGAAAAAAAAAACAATCATACCCAAAGGAATAAAAATCATAAAAATGGAAGGAATTTCATTCCATTTGGAATGATCTATTCCATTCATGCATGGTAACCAAACATCCTTTTTTTCATTCCTTTGGAATGGCTTATTACATTCCATCTTCCATTCCTCCATAACAAACACTACCTAACATGCCAACTTGTTTATGACCCGATTAACTCCAGTTACCCTGAACTATTACTACCTCCGTCCCATTAAAAGTGTTCATATTTTCTTTTTTATTTGCCCCATTACAAATATCCACTTTTAAGATTTATTAGCCAATTTTCAAGTTTACCCTTAAGCACACACAACTAGCATTAATAAACAATATGGTTGACCCATTTTCCAAGGGCATTATTGTCATTTAGTTAGCAAAAAAGGTAATCATTCAACCCACCTTAAACTTTGTATTTTTCAAACTAAGACACTTTGACTGGGACGGAGGGAGTAACTCTTTTAACTTCGTATTGAATCGTGTCATCGTGTAATAATTAACTTGTCAACGATATCCTTTATACAATTACTTTCTTCTGCATATAACTTTAAAACTAAATCTGAATATAATAATAATAATAATAATAATAATAATAATAATAATATAGAAACTGATTTTCTGACATTCTTGATTTGATATGACTTGGTGTAAAACGAAAATGTCTATTAAAACAAAACAAAGTCAAAATTGTAGAAATCCAAAATGTTTGACTTTGGAAGTTGGAACCCTAAGTAAAAATTTTTGGACCACTGAACACTTCCTGTGAGTTCACAGGTTTTGTAACATTTGAATATATGAACAGGCATGCAATAATGCTTTTGTACTTTTGAATATGTTTTCAACTTCCACCGAAAATTTAAACTGTAATATGACCTTGGAAGGGAAAAAGTTGAGGATTACTAGAAGAGAGAAAACTTAAAAGGATGAATAAGTTGTGGGTTTTGCTTCTCATTAAAGCAACTTATGCATTGAGTATTTGTCTTTATAAACATCTGTGGTATTCAATGTCACCAGAACCTGTAATGTTACCAGTCTGAGCTTCTGCCTGGTTGAGAGAGAGAGAGAGAGAGAGAGAGATGTAAGATAATGCATTTGAAGTATACATTGTATATAGATGATTGAAATTTGAAATACAATTATACATGTTAATATAGAGTCATGTTTTAGCTACACTACCCCTATCTGATTTCACACCATCAGACGGTCGCTCATAAAACACACAGACGGCTATTTTGAACAAAAAAAAATAAAAAATTCAAACTTGATAATACTTTTATCAAAACAACGGTCGGCCGTTCTAATCTTTAGATGATCAAACTTTGAAAACTTTTGGTCAAAACGGTCGTCTAACCTCTATCCAGACGGTGGTTCTTGAGATGGTTAACCGTTGAAATTTGTTGTCAAAACAGTCGTCCTACCTCTATATCTGGATGACCGTTTAAAATAGTGTGGTATTAGACTGTGTATCTACAGCTGACCCATTAATATATTATACACATAGTCTCTACTATTTTAGGGTATGTATTCTTTAATAACAAGCACATAACTGGGTCCAAACTAATTATAATATACTGATATTTCTCCTTGTGAAAGCAAGATCAGCTTCTTCCTTATCCTAATTTGAAGCACCATTGAAAAAGATAGAAAAGAAACTTGATGGATGAGATCACCAACTACATGAATGGAAGGCTGGTCTTCCCAGCCTTACCGCAACCTCCTAGAGACCTGAACTATGCCATGGTGATGCTAGGAGGTGGTGATGGTGGTGGTGGTAATATGTCGTTTGGATCCGATTCAACGATGGGTATGTTGTCGACAACTTCAGGTCTTAGTGGCGACAGTGGCAGAGGTGGCGCTTGTGTAAACATGGAGATTGATGGGAGATGGCCAAAGGAAGAAACCCTAGCACTTCTTGATATCAGATCAAGGCTTGATTCTCAGTTCAAGGGAGTTAAACACAAGGGCCCTTTGTGGGAAGAAGTTTCAAGGTGTCTCTTTAATTCTCTCTATATCTCAACATCTTACAAGTTACACAAATATATTTATATATTTTAATATTTTCTGGCTTTAGATCCAGAAGCTAATTAAGTTTTTGTTCACTCAAGTAGGGTTTCTTGAGATCATAGAATTCTCACCTTTCTAGCTAAGCTAATTAATTACTACTAAAACAAACAGGTATTTGATGCGAAACTGTTACGGATTTGGTCGTATCAAATACATGTTTTTGTAGTAGTATAATCACTTCATTTCTCTTTTTTTCTTTCTTATATGTTAGTTTAATGTTTAAAGATCAAAGCCTTGCCCTTTCTTGATGTAAACACAAGGTTAATCTCCAAAAATTAGATGTTATGCTTGAAGGGTTTAACTAGTTCTCTTATAACTTTTAGCAGCTTTCTTGAAAATTATTCTATAAAGTGGACAAGCCTTTCACTTCTTTTTGTTTTCTTTCCTTCTTATATGCCATTGTAGAGTTTATTAATCCAAGCTTTAATTATTCTTTCATAATATGAACATATTACAGCTTCACTTCAGAAACTTTAACGGTGTGCTTGAAGGGTTTAAATGGTTCACTTTAAGTTATTTTAATAGCTTTCATGGAAACTTTTTACTTCCTTCAGGTCAATAAAGTAGTATATGATCAGCATAAAATGAGGCTAAAATGGCTCATCTTTATTGTTCATCTTGAAGAGTTATAAAGACTGCTAATAGATTCACTGCCACTTGAAAAGCCTTCCTCATACCTTTTCCTTTCTCAATAATTAATTCATTTTGTTGTTTACTTTTCAGGATAATGTATGTTGAGCATGGGTATAAGAGAACTGGGAAAAAATGCAGTGTGAAGTTTGAAAACTTGTACAAATATTACAAGAAGATTAAAGAAGGGAAAGCAGGGAAATCTGGAAGACAAGACCAGAAGCATTACAGATTCTTTCACCAATTAGAAGCTATATATGGGGAAACAAGTAACACTAATATTACCAATATTAATGCTAACAAGGTTTCAGTCACTAACGCAACTTTGCCTCCATTTACGGAAGAAAATGACCAAACAATTGACAAGAGAATGCTCGGGAAGAAGCGTTGGAAGACTGTGATATCAAACTTCATTGAAACAAAGATGAACACACTTATGGAGAAGCAAGAAAAATGGATGGAAAAGGTGATGAATACAATAGAAGAGAAAGAAAATGAGAGAATTTCAAAAGAGCAACAAAGGAGGAAAGAAGAGGCTGCAAGGTTAGAGTTGGAAAGAACATTTCGAGCGAATGAACTAGCACGAATGCGGTCTCGAGATTCAAATATAATGGAAGCCTTGCACAAATTAACTAAGAATGAATCAACAATCGAGACTTTTTGTGCGGAGTATCGTAATGATCAAGACCAAGTTGCCAGTGACTGGAAGAGAATGAGATTACACAACTAATACAATTAAGAAGTGGCATGGAAACAAGATTTGAGGAAGGTAGGTTTATGGAAAATGTTCTCTGGGAAGAAATTTCTTTGATAATGGCTGGTTTAGGTTACAATAGGAGTGCATTGATCTGCAAAGCTAAGTGGGATCACATTAATTTTCTATTGAGATACAAGAAACAAAAAGGAAGCTCAAATTTGTATTCTGATCACCATAATCACATCTTTCATCAGGCAGGTGAAAGATTTAATGCATTGAATGCTCAACAGAATGATTTTGGGAAAAGGGTTTTGATGAGTGACCAAGAGATGATGTGGAATTACAATGGAAACATATAAGAAATTTTATGGTGTGTTCTTGATTATGGAAAATGTTTGACTAAAAGAGTCGGTGTGGTAAAAAAAATATTATTTGGTTTGGACTTTAATGATTATATGATGTTTGTTTTTTTATCATATGTTTAAAGCATGATCAATATTTTTTTTATATTGTCTCCCAAATTAGGAATTGTTATTGCCTACTAGTGCACATACAACAGGTTTTGAAAGAAAGCATGATTCCATATGCTGTAATATTTTGATAACAAGTACTGAAAAAAAGAAGAATTGCGTATTATTAATCATGATTTATAATGAAAGATGATAGAAGTAATTATAGATAAATACATTGGGTTATTCAACGAAACAAGATAATCGGGCTTTATACCTTTCAATAGTCCCACCTTGTTTATGCTTATTTGTAAAAAACACTCAACGACAACCCACCGGATATTATTCCTAATGGAAGTGCGCACATTTCCCATGTGTAGTTGTTCATCAATGCCTCCATCTTCGTTTCCATTGCATCTTTCCGGTTCTTCGATTCCAAGGCTTGTTTCATAGTGGCTGGAGTTTCTTCATAATAGCTATAAAACAAAAGCCATAGCTTCTTCAAAAGGTTTTCCTTTTGCTGTATTGGTTACCGGATACTTCGTACCTCAAGTCTCCTTTGTTAGAGAGAGTCATTTAGGTGGGACTCCCGTGTTTGACTAGGAGGTAACACATATCTAATTAGTGTTTCTTCTTGTGGAAGTTCACCCTGCTCTACCATTTCCTCCCGTATAGGTTCGTTCAGTAACAACAAATGGACTTCCAAAAGGTTTCAGTATTCATGAGACTGAATACACATTTCTAAACACAAAGATCAAGTTTGGTTCAATTCATTTTGGGTGTGTGGACAAAAACATAGCAGCCAAAGATTCGTGGTCGAAGAGTAAGAGCAGTGGCAATTTGGTAAATTTTGATAGAGTTTGTAATGGAGTTTTTAGTTTGAGGATGTTGGTTGGGAGCAAATTAGTAAGGTAAGTGGTTGTGGTGATAGCTTTAGAATTAAAAAAAAATTAGGAATTCATGACTCGATCTATAGATCATTTCCAATAGAAAACGGTTTTTTGGCTCAACATATTTTAACCAACTCAAAGTGTCTAAACATTGCTTCTCCCTCGTACAACTGTTTTGGGAGTTGTAGTTATACCCAATTTCAATTCAATAAAGTTACATTGGAGTATGTGAGCATGTAGTTTGATGAATTATCCCCTTGATTCAAAATAATTGATTTGTATACAGTGCTAACAAATTTTCCTTCATTATCATATCAAATTTGAATATTCTTTTGAAATTGGTTTTGAAACTTCTTATTTGTGTTTCAAGAAGTAAAGTCAGGTTATTCGAGTGCAATCATCCATAAATACTCAGAAGAAGAAAGAAAGTTAAGACTCCCAATTATTAGAGTCGTGTACATACATCATAATGAATCGATGAAAATAGTAAATCAACCCTTGTGTTATTTGATTTAAAGGTTTGTCTATTGAATTTAACCAGAAGGCACACACGTCTAAGTGACATACTACTGAAAGAAAATAAAATAAAAATAAAATGTGTGTATAACATGTAGACAGATGTTCAAGTCTCCTATGCCATAACCATGCTTCACATTGAACTGGTCCTATGAGCCAGCGCTTCATCTATGTAGTATAATCCTTAGCATTCATTTCCACATTAGATAATCACTCATGTATTAATATCATGTAACATACAAAATGTTTGATGCATAAGAACCATGTAGTTGAGTTCCTTTGTCACATGACTGATTGATAGCAATTTATGTGATAACGAAGGAACATAATTTAAGGCAGTTGGAAATTTCATGGTTGGTAAGATTTCAATTGTGCTTCCCCCTTAAACATGCATTATATCACGGTTATCCACTTTGATGGTTGTTTTTTTTCGTTTTTAACGATGATGATAGGTTTGGTGGAGGTGATGGACCCTACATCGCCGGAGATGGTGGTCGTCAGAGACTCGCGGGAGATGGCGTATTATTAAAAAAGGGTGGGTCCACTAGAATTCTTTATTCTTTATTAATTAATTAACTTTATAATTTTTAAATGTTATTATTTACTTTTAATAATAAGGATACTTTAGTCCTTTTATATGCAGCTAACTAACAAATCTAAAGACCATCCATTCAAAGGGCCATATGTGATTCCCCTTTCAAACTATGCGAGACCATAGAAGTATGTGAGTTCTCAAAGTTAAGAACCATACTTGCAAAATGTGTCTAGCACAGGGAATCCCTATAACCAACTCAAAAAGAATATGGTTCTCTCGCACCACTAAAATTGTTTATTTTGCCTAAGAAGAGCTCATATGGTTGCATGTGGGAGACTTCTCAAAAGGTCATCCATCCTGATCATCAGGATAATACTCTCACTAAGCACGCTTAATTGTGGGGTTCTCTCATCCACTAACATTAAGCACAAAACATATTGATGATTTAAGAGGCGGGAAATTCCCTATAACCCAAGAATCTCTCATGTTAACGGCCGATGTGGGATTGACCTAGGATGTTATATTACACATACATATATACACGCATGCATGTATGATAGGAAGAGAGAGATTGTGGTTTGAGAAGGATTGAAAGAAGTAGGAGTTGCAGGGAATGCATGTAAATTGATGTAAGATGAAGTGTGATGCATGTATGCATGATAGACAACCCACTGCCACTTCCACAGCTTCTTACACATCCTTCCTTTTTATGGTGGAAGAACAAATTAAATAAGAGACAAAAAAAAAAAGTCAGTCACCCCACTGCATCACCAAATACTGTTTTTGATATCAAATACTAATATTAACATAATATAATAAGTAGAAGATTTGGGGTTAGATTCTGTTATAAATGTATCTACCCCTAAGTTGGATAAGGAACATATCATACAAGTCGAAAACATACACTAAGATAATTTAAATTATAAAACAACACTGCATAACATGTATCAATTAATTAACTTACAACTTTCCTTGAAGTTAGGGTGCCCATTAGCTATAAGGCCAAAGAAAAACTGTTTAGTTAAGAAATTAAGGGCATGTTTAATAATCTCATGTTGAATAATTAAGAAACCTGACTAAGAGATAGCCTCAAAATTATTCAGCATGTTTTTAAAACTTACTCATTAAGAGGCTTAATGAACTAGGTGTTTTTTTATTGAACCAAACACACTCTACATGTGACTTATTCAAATGTAGCCTCATAAAGTCCATCCAAATGAATCTTATAATCTTTTAGCATTTTTCTCATCGAAATTAACATAATAAATTGTCACTCACACCCTACCCGTAACACGTCAAGCCAATTTAATTTGCTACCATCACCATTGCCCCCAACGCCGCCAACCATGCTGCTTCCCGTCACCCAATGCCAACGTATAGACGTATTTTTTTAAGTTCTCACTCAAATATATTTTCTATGTTTTTTTAAATAGTTATTAAAAGTATAAATTTTTATAACCTCTTAAAAAGCAGATACAAAAAATTAATAAAAGAAAGTTATAACCAAAGACACATTTAGTTTTGTTGAAAATAGAATAATGTTAGTTAAAACAACAATATTTTTTGCCAATTAGGGGAAGTGAAGATTTAGACCGGAGGCCGGAAAGTCTCAAGTTCAAATCCAATCCAAACAAGATTTTATAGTTTGAGCGGCAGATTTTCCCTAGAAATGGGGATGGTGGGTTGGAGGTACGCAGCACTGTCTGCGATCACAAACGTATGGAGTCGCCTTATCTTTGAATTACCCCAAATAGCCGGGTTTTTATTCGTTGTCCGTTCAAATAAAAACAACATTATTTTCTACAATGATGTTCTCTTATTCACACACCAGTTGTCTTCCCAAGGTTCTTAAATATAATATTTATATTTATAATAAATATTCTAAATAAGCTTATACTATGATTTATGATGCAATATGATTTGACAAGTGAATGAATCCAAACTGTGAAACTGCTGTTTTTGCTACAAACTCTCACTGTTCTCTGAATCCTAAAACTGGGAATCAGTTCTTTCTCATTATAACAACTTCCACTTTACTTGAAGTTTAACTACCAGTAAATACTTATAACATGCCTGTCACCTTTGTTTTATTATCTTCTTTGCCAACTTTTAATTATTTCACTAAATTCATAAAATTTGTTTCTGTTATCACATACATTTAACCCGGTTAATTTTGTTCTGGAATGATCATATTCGAAGTTTTAGGCACCTTGCAGAATTCAATCATAGACCCTCATTTCATGAGTTGGTGGTTACGTCTAAGCGTATAAAACCAATAATCTATGCCACACGGATGGGTACCAAAAAGAATTTAACATGTTAAGTTTAATAGAATTAGAAAACTTCATATTTGCATGGGACAAAAATATAATTGAAAGTATAAACATGTACAAACCAGGGCTGGTTTTAAGCTTGTGCAGCCATGCAACTGCAAAGAGCCTAGTTCTTTTGGGCCCTAAATTTTAAATTTTTTTCTACTGTTTACATATGTGTTTTACAACTGGGGAACCATTTAAACGTGGTGTGTTACAAATGATATTTACATCTGGGTGTCAATTTGCACGTTGTGTTTTACATATAAGTGTTAATGTATACATGTTGTTTTACGTGTGTGTGCTTTTAGGTCCATAATCTTTTTTTTTACCCATTTACCTTACTAATCGGTGTATTTTATGTACTAGTAATTACTTATTAAATTAATTTTTTATAAAATACCCCAATTAGTTAAATAATGTAATGCTTTACCTTGTTTTTATATCTATATGTTTTAAGATATAATGTATTAAAAACAATAAGAATTCAGGTAAAGATGAATTAAACGAGCAAATGATTAAACAATAGAGGGTTTGAGGTTGTACCAATGTGTTTTCTTATCTATGGTGGGGTTTCTCCTGCCCAAACCGACTTGCAGCCCAATCAAAGGTCCAACAGAAGCAAACGAAGAAAATAAATGGCCGTTAAAAAAACAATAATTAAATATTAAAGTTGTTGAAGTGTTAACTAAATTATTATTGTATGATCCATGCTTATTTGTGCAGCTCAATGTTGGGAATTAAAAGAAAATAAAAGTTTTGCAAAGTAATGGGCTAGTCATTTTGGGCTTAGAGATTTGGTTACTCATACATCAACTGACGGCGTGAAAGTAATTCATTTTGGGCTTAGAGATTTGGTTACTCATACATCAACTGACGGCGTGAAAGTAATTAAAAAGGCTCAATGTGGGCTTCAGTTATTATATAATTAAAGAGAAATTAATAAAACTCATTTTGGTTACTCTGCGTGGAGGAGTTTTTTTACCAAAATGGTGGGATGGAAAAATTATTTATCAAAGTAGGTGATTTGAAAATTATTTACCAAAATGAGTATTTTTCATTTGTTTCTTTATTTAACTATTCTTTTTTTTTTGGACGACTAATTTGGATCACTCACGGACCCCTGGAGTATCATCGTGCCACGAGTGATACCACGCGATCATATCCACCACCAAGCCACCAATTCAGGAGGAAACTCAATATTTGAGAAAAACCCCCTCTTGTGAGATTCAAACTCAGGACCTTATGGTCACTAAGTCTTATTCCACCACCAAGATACCATTGAACTAGAAGTCCTTTTGGTCACCCAATTATTATTATTTTCTTTTATTTTCTCTTCAATCAACTCCTTTTAAACTTTTCTTTTAACCTAATAATTAAAAACCATTAGAAATCTGTATAAAGAATTTTTACCTTTGCATTTGAAATAATCATTTCTGCCTAATTCTTTATTTTAATTAAAACCTATATAACATATCCTTAAACCTTATTTCCGAACCAAACATTATCATGACTACGAAAAAAGAATCGCGCATGATAAGACCAATTTAATTTTCTTTTAAAACCATATCATGATATAAATCGTCAATAGAAAGAATATTCATGAAATGCTAATTCATAAATATTTGTAATTGATTTTTACTTAACTAGATTTGCATTTAATCCTAAAACAATAATACAACTAGGTATATTAAAAAAAGAACAAAATAAAGACATTATATTTCAAAAAGATGATTAATTAACAGTTATATCTCAAACAAAAAACTAAAGAAACTATAGTTTAGTTTGCTAAAATGAAAAGTCGATTATCCTGACTTCTTAATTTAAAGAAAGACAAATAAAACATTAACATTAATTTATAAGTTTTGTTAAGTATTTCTTTTAGGACGTTTGTTTCTTGTCTAACCTTCATTTAACTTATTATTTTGTTTTATCTGGGCGTGATTAAAAATAAAAAAAATAAATTAGTTAAAATAAATAATGTCTAAAATGAGTTGATTAATGAAGAGAAAATAAAATAAAATAATAATAATAATTGGTTAATAAAAAAAAAGAAAGATGTTATATTAGATTAGTTGAATAAAGGAATAAATGAAAATACCTATTGTGGTAAATACTTTTCAATCACCTATTTGGTAAATAATTTTTCCACCCCACCCATTTTACTAAAAAAACTCCTACGTGGAGCCAGTTTAGAACCCGCCAATACCAACCGAAAACTGATTGGGGCCAAACCTGTTTTCAAACCGACCCAGCCTGGCGTTTCGTATATCAGTTCGAGCATTGAATAAAAAAAAGGTTTTTTTTCCTCAAACTGGTTTTTTTTGCCCCAAACATGTTTATAAACCGAATCAAATCGGCTTGATCGGTTCGAACAATTTCCCTCCTAAACCAGTTTATAACCCAAACCGGTTTTGATCACTTGTTGACTGAACCGATTTTGTACACCTCTACATGGAAGTACATTAGTTGCTATGGGCTGCACGCAGAGGTGCATAAAAAGCTTGAACCTCTGTACCCGGACCTGGGATTTTTATAACCGGCTTTTTAGTACCCGGACCTGGACCTAACCTTACCCGGAATTGCACCCGATCCACACCCAATCATATCCGAAAATCAGAATCGGTTCCATACCCGAAACCAGGTATTAGAAAAACCCGATTGGTGCACCTCTAGCTGCACATTCTTAAAACCAGACTTAATTTATTTAAAAAACTTTAATTAAAATTGTATTTTGGGGAAAAAAACCGGGGCCCTACGTGGTTAGAAGGCTGCACCTACTTAAAAGTTAAAACCAGCCTTGATTTATTAAAAAAAATTATTTCATAACCTTTTTTTTACATGTTTATACTTTCAATTATATTTTTGTTCCATGTAAATATGAAGTTTTATTATATATCAAAAGACACAATTGCACAGTTAGTTCCGGTCGTTTTTCTAAAGTAACAAGCAGTCAGAGGCGGAGACATGGCCAAGTGAGGGTGGGCTCATGCCCACCGTCGAATCCATATTCATTCATATTCTTAGTATAGTTAATAGACCGATCTTCATGTTTAATCCCAAGTGCCCACCCTTCTTTCGCCGGATTCTATATTAACCGGAATATGATACGGGGAAGCTCTCTTGAACTTTGGCCTCTAAGTCGTCTCTCATTAAGTATTTATAAAGTGTGAAGAGAGGAGAGAAAATAACATCAATAACATGGAGTTTAATTACAGATATGTAAGTGTAGTATAGAAGGAGGATAAAGGAGATGACGACGGATGGGCGGGTAAAAGAATAATTAAGGGTTAAATGTTAATAGCTCATATTTAATTCTTTCTTTTTTTTCTTTTTACCATTTCCAAGACATAGTAGTTTGTCATTACGTGACATCTAATTTATTAAAAAATATTTTTAAGTTAAAAAACCGTATACATATTAAAATTTTTTATTATTTGTTATACTGCATAACTTGCATTTAATTATTTTATTTTTTATCTATATATTCATTTTGAAGAACTTTATTTAATAAAAAGCATTTATCATAAGTAAAAATATTATTTAAAAGTATTAAAAAATAACTAAAACCAAAATGTTATTACAAATTTGTAAGTATTAACAAAAACAAGATACAATTTTTTAACTTGTATAACTGTGTTGATTGTTTTTCTTATGTAAATTGATTTATGTTTGCTTTTCATCTACGAATCCTTAATAATTTCTTTAAGAAAAAAATCATTTTAGTATAAAAACTATATAAAATTTCTTGATGAAAATAAGAAAAAGGGCCCCAAAAAGGTCATTTCGAATTGGTCCCCGTAATTACTAATAGTGTAACATCCTAAAATTTTAATGATGAATAAAGGAAGTTATGTTTAGCGATTTCGCGTAATTAATTAATATCGGGTAAGGAGCGGGTCTTGGACTTGGATTAATTGAGATGGGTTAAATGAGAATGGGATTTCAGGGATATAAATACCCCCAAAATCCCAAAATATCTTCATTTTTACCATACTCTCTAACACTTCCAAAACACACACCACACACCACACTTCGCCGGCCGGACCAAGGGAAGAACCGGGCAGATCCAAGAGAGAGAGAGAGCGATTAGTGTGTTAACAAGTTAAACGAGATCCTAACAAGCTCAAAAAGGTATGATTCTTGATCTTTGAAGTTTAAAGATCCGAGCTTTTAGTGTATAAACGACCGAAAATGGTCGGGAAGCGTAGTGGGTGATGTTGAACCGTAACAAGGGTGTTAAAATCGCTCGAAATGTTGGACAGAAACCGAAACTGCGGTTATCTGGGCAACTTCGCCTTCAAAGCGATGAACTTCGCCTGCAAGCCAAGTTCGCCTGATGAACTTCGCCTGCAAGCTAAGTTCGCCTGATGGCAACTTCGCCTAAAGCTAAGTTCGCCTGATGACAACTTCGCCTAGAGCTAAGTTCGCCTGAGGCTTAACTTCGCCTAAAGCTAAGTTCGCCTGATGACAACTTCGCCTAAAGCAAAGTTCGCCTAAGGTTTAACTTCGCCTAAAGCTAAGTTCGCCTAAGGTTTAACTTCGCCTAAAGCTAAGTTCGCCTAAGGTTTAACTTCGCCTAAAGCCAAGTTCGATTAGAAAATAAATTAAAAACCTAATGAAAAATGTGTTAAGACAGTTAATGGAAATAAAATTTTTCCAAGCTGACCTGGCAGCTCGACCCCAGCCAGGGGCTCTGCCTCTTGGACCCTGCTAGGGGCTGCCGCCCCTAGACCCCGCTGCCAGGGGCGCTGCCCCCGGACCCCCGTTCGTTGTGGGTCATATAAAGATAGAAATACATTATGAGAAGTGATAGTTAATTGATACGTATACTTGTTATATAGTCAGCCGTGCACAACTGAAGAAAGGGATTACGATTAACGGTGAACGTAACCGTGTTCAGGTGAGTTTCTAGCCCCATTTATGTGTTATGTTTTCGGGGCTGTGTGCATACTCAATATGTTTGTTAATACGCTTATCCTAAGAGGTAAGTGTATGCCTTGTGTGAATGATATGATATGTATGAATGATTGCTTGATGGTACGTGAACGATCTTCGGATATTGCACGTACTGTCAGGTTGTAACGCTATGTGTAAGGTAAGTATGATATGTATGCTTATGTGTATGAACGTGATATAATTAATAAAAGAAGGAAATGACGGTTGCATGGTTGTATGGTTATGAAAAGGGTACCGAGCCCTAATAATACTCGAGGTATGATGTATGGTTGTATGGTAACGAAGAGGGAATCGAACCCTACTAATATTCGAGAACTAGGGAACCGAACCCTACTAATATTCGAGGAAAGAGGGAAACCGAGCCCTAATAATACTCGTGGAAAGAGGGAAACCGAGCCCTAATAATACTCGTGGAAAGAGGGAAACCGAGCCCTAATAATACTCGTGGAAAGAGGGAAACCGAGCCCTAATAATACTCGTGGAAAGAGGGTACCGAGCCCTAATAATACTCGAGGAAGGAGGGTACCGAGCTCTAATAATACTCGAGGAAGGAGGGTACCGAGCCCTAATAATACTCGAGGAATGTAGGGCGTAATGCTCTTTATAACGTAAGATATGAAGATAAGTTAATACAAAAGAAAGAATGAAAGTATGAAAGTATGAAAGTATGAAAGTATGAATGAAAGAATATAAGTTTATGTGTATTGTATAGTGTATGATTAACTAGAACTCACTCAGCGTAGCTGACTTTTAGTATGCACGCAGGTGAGTAGGATGAGGCAGCTCGCTTGAGGAGACACGTGGCATTGAACAAGAGCCTGGCATCTGAAGACTTATGATATTTTAATTTTAATGTTTTAATGTGAAAGACAAAGGATGTTTTGAGACAAGTTATGAAATATTGTAATGTTTTATGAAAGTTTTATATTCCGCGTAAATGTTTTAAATTAACTCTGATATTTAGAACTGTGTTTATGAGTAAATCCAACACGAAAGTAGGGCTACCGGTAACGGGGCCTTACAAGTTGGTATCAGAGCAAAGTTCGAGAGATTTAAGCATCCTACGTGCTTAGACTCGAACAGAGTATGGGATATAAGTAAGAAAGGAAAGAAGATGCCAGTTCAAGAATGCCATGTGTCGCTCAAGCAAGATCAGTAAAGGTAAGGTGTATGATTAAATGATATATGTTAATGAGAAAGAAAAGATACGTGAACGACAGGGATAGGAATAATTGATTGTTTGATTTGACAAACTGCTTAAGTAGTACAGCACAAATAGACTCATAAAGGGAAGTGTATAGGACACGGAAAGTAACGTGATCAGCTAATCACAACTGGCCACTGTTATTACCTGTTAGCTTTGCTATCCTTGTACTAAATAGTTCCTTGAATGATGATGTTTGTGTTTTCCCTTAGAATACAATGGCTGGAGCTGGAGACATTGTTGGAGCTGGAGGTCGCACTGGACGACGCGGCAGGCCTCGTCGTGTCCAGCAACCTTCGGTTGAGACAGCTTCCAACACCGAAGCTGAAGGAAGCACAGCGGGAAGAAACCCGGAAAACAATGAAGGAGTTCAACTGGATCCCGCCATTCAAGCAGCTATTGTTCAAGCTGTGGCCACTGCTGTGAAGAATATTACCCCGGGAAGGTCTGCTGGAAGCCGTGAAAGAACTGTTGAAGGGGCAGGTGGTAATGATAGAAAGGATGACGAGAGGGAAAGGGGTGATTCAAGTGAGGTGAGGTCCGTGAAAGTTGATGATGGGAAGAGGGGCCGAGGCGGTTGCAACTATAAGTCCTTCAAAGGTTGTGACCCGCCTAAGCTGACTGGTTTAGGAGACGCAATCGCTACTCTTCAGTGGATAACCGCCATGGATAAGGTTATCCGCATTAGCGAGTGCCGTCCCGTTCAAGCGGTAGGTTATGCTACTCAATCATTCAAGGATGAGGCTATGTATTGGTGGGAGAGTGTGGAGCAGAGGAAGACCCGTGAAGAGATCAAGGAGATGAAGTGGGACGATCTGAAGGAGTTAGTGATGATGAAGTTCTGTGCTGACGCCGAGGTTGAAAGGGCGGAGATGAAGTTCCTAAACTTGAAAGCGGGACAATGACACATCGTGAGTACACCACCGAGTTCAATCGAATGTCTAGGTTGGTGCCCGATATGGTCAACACTGAGGCTAAAAGGATCAAGTGTTACGTGAGGGGATTACCACAGAGAGTCCGCATGTTAGTCAGGACAAGTAAACCTGCAACTTTCGATTCTGCTGTCGAACTCGCAGAAATGGTCTATGCAGACTTGGCTGCGGATGATGTGGTGGTGGGAGACGAGAAGAAAGAGAAGAAATGGGTCGCTCCTGCTAAACGACCCGGTACCCAGATGTGGAACCCTAAGAACAAGCAGCCGAGAGTTTGGGAGAACAGGTCGTGCAAGACTTGTGGCAAGGCACACAGTGGTGAGTGTAGGTGGGGAAAGGGTTCGGATACATGTCATAAGTGTGGAAAGATTCATGCCGGAGAATGTAGATTTGGGTCGAATGTTTGCTACAAGTATGGGAAGGCAGGTCATTACGCTCATGAGTGCAGTTCTAAGCCTGCATGCTACAAGTGTGGTAAGACAGGTCATTTTGCTAGGGAGTGTACCGAGAGTGAAGCTGGAGTTAGTAGAAGGAAGGATGCCGATCAAGCTAGGCCAAGAACTAGAGCCTACATGTTGACCCAAGAACAAGCCAAGCAGATTCCGGATGTTGTCACAGGTACGTTCCTAGTAAACGGCATTTCTGCTTTAGTATTATTTGATTCTGGTGCGAATAGAAGTTTTGTAGCGACGACATTTAGTAAACTAGCTAAAATGAGATGTTGCCGAGTGTCTGAAACTCTTATAGTAGAAACCGCTAGCGACACTTCGGTTGAAATAACAAAAATGGTTAAGAATTGTAAGATAGAGTTAGAGGGACATGAGTTCCCTGTTACTTTGTATGTTATGACCTTAGGGGGGTTCGATGTAGTCTTGGGAATGGATTGGTTGTCTGAGTTTAAGGCTCAGATAGTATGTAGGAGTAGGATAATAAGGTTAAAGTCCTTGGATGGTAGTGCGGTGACAGTTTATGGTGATAAGGAAAGTTATGGGCTTAATGTCATTTCGATGATAAAAGCTGAGGGTTTGCTAAGGCGAGGGTGTGGTGCCTACCTGGCGTATGTTGTCAACGCTACGGCCGAGACGAAAGAAATGAAAGATGTTCCTATTGTGCGCGACTACCCAGAAGTATTCCCTGAGGATCTTCCGGGGTTGCCACCAGAGCGAGAGATATAATTTCAGATAGATTTAATACCAGGAGCCCAACCTGTCGCGAAAGCGCCTTACCATCTAGCGCCGTCCGAGATGAAAGAATTGATGTCACAACTGCAAGAACTCCTCGACAAAGGTTTCATAAGACCGAGTGTTTCCTCGTGGGGCGCACCAGTTTTGTTCGTGAAAAAGAAGGATGGAAGTATGAGGATGTGCATAGACTATCGTGAGTTGAATAAGCTTACGGTAAAGAATAGATATCCATTGCCAAGGATTGATGATCTGTTTGACCAACTGCAAGGTTCAAGTTGGTTCTCACGAATAGATCTCAGATCTGGCTACCATCAGTTGAAGGTGAAAGAGGCAGACATCCCTAAGACATCGTTCCGAACGCGGTATGGACATTACGAGTTCCTCGTAATGTCATTCGGTCTAACCAATGCTCCTGCAGCATTTATGGACATGATGAATAGGGTGTGCCGACCGATGTTGGATAAGTCGGTTATCGTCTTCATTGACGATATATTGATTTATTCAAAGAACGAGTCTGACCATGCTGAGCATCTGAGAGAGGTATTGGAGACTCTGAAGAAAGAGAAGTTGTATGCCAAGTTTTCGAAGTGCGCGTTCTGGTTAAGAGAAGTGCAATTTTTAGGTCACGTGATTAATCCGGAAGGAATTACCGTGGACCCAGCTAAGATTGAAGCGATAATGAATTGGAAGACTCCGCAGAATCCGACTGATATACGAAGCTTCCTAGGGTTAGCTGGCTACTATAGAAGATTCATCGAAGGTTTCTCCAAGATAGCCGCACCGCTGACCGGTATGACCCGAAAGTCGATAGTATTCAGTTGGGGAAAGTTTCAAGAAGAAGCCTTTGAAGAATTAAAGAAGAGACTCACGCAAGCTCCAATCCTTGCTCTACCCGATGGTGACGAGGATTTCGTCGTTTGTGCTGATGCCTCGCATCAAGGGTTAGGTTGCGTGTTAATGCAACGAGGGAAGGTGATAGCCTACGCGTCTAGGCAGTTGAAGGTCCATGAGAGTACTTATCCGACGCATGATTTGGAGTTAGCAGCTGTAGTGCATGCTCTTAAGATATGGAGGCATTATCTGTACGGTACTAAGTGTATTATCTATACAGATCATAAGAGTTTAAAGTACTTATTCGAGCAGAAAGAATTGAACATGAGGCAGAGAAGATGGTTAGAATTGATAAAGGATTACGACTGTGAGATTATGTATTACCCCGGTAAAGCTAACGTGGTCGCTGATGCGCTAAGTCGTAAGAATGAGGAAGTCATTGCAGCAGTGAAGTCATACAAGTTGATCATGAACCCGAGTATTTTTGAAGAAATCGTCAAGGTGCAGTCGGAGGTGTTAGTAGATGAAGGGTTAGTAAAGAAAGAAAGGATTTATGGCCAGCAAGACGAGTTGATGGAAAACACTCATGGAGTTAAAACTAGGTTCGACCGTATGTGGATCCCACGCTATGATGATCTTAGAAGTCGAATCTTAGATGAAGCTCATAAGTCAAGGTACTCAATCCATCCTGGAGCTACAAAGATGTACCAAGACTTGAAAAGAGATTACTGGTGGCCAGGAATGAAGAATGATGTAGTGGATTATGTTAGTAAGTGCTTAACTTGCTTACAAGTCAAAGCCGAGCACCAAAAGCCTTATGGGAAGATGCAACCGCTAGAGATACCTGAGTGGAAATGGGAACACATCACCATGGATTTCATAACTAAGCTGCCTCGTACAGCTAAGCAACATGATACCATCTGGGTGATTGTGGACCGTTTAACCAAGAGTGCTCACTTTCTGCCCATACGAGAGGCCATCTCGTCAGAAACGTTAGCAAGCTTGTTCATCAAAGAAGTTGTAACCAAGCATGGGGTACCGTTATCGATCGTGTCTGATAGAGATACACGGTTTACTTCGAGGTTCTGGAAGAAATTCCATGAAGCTATGGGGACGAGGTTGAACATCGGTACGGCGTATCATCCTCAAACTGATGGACAGTCTGAAAGGACGATCCAAACCCTTGAGGATATGCTACGTGCTTGTGTTTTAGATTTTGGTGGAAGTTGGGATGATCATCTGCACCTGGCAGAGTTCTCCTATAACAACAGTTACCATTCAAGTATTGGTATGCCACCATTTGAGATGCTTTACGGTAGACGATGTAGAACCCCGGTGTGTTGGGGTGAGATTGGTCAGAAAGAAATGGGAAGCCTAGAAGTGGTTCAAGAAACGTCTTCAAAGTTCGATCTGATCAAAGCAAGATTGAAAGCCGCGCAAGACAGACAAAAGTCTTATGCAGATAAGCGGCGACGACCAATTGAGTTTAACGTTGGTGACAATGTGATGCTTAAGGTCTCGCCTTGGAAAGGAATTATCCGTTTTAGGAAAAAGAGGAAAGTTGAGTCCGAGGTACATTGGACCGTTCAAGATTGTAGGTCGTGTGGGTGAAGTAGCTTATAAACTGGATTTACCCGATTAGTTAGAAGGAATTCATTCAACCTTCCATGTTTCTCATCTGAGGAAGTGTCTAGCTGATGACACGTCTCACGTGCCATTAATGGACATTGAGGTTGATGAACAATTGAACTACATCGAGCAACCGATAGGGATCGTTGATCGCAAGGAGAAGCAGCTTCGTCACAAGATTATACCCTTGGTAAAAGTGATATGGAAACACCGCAAGAGATCAGATGCTACTTGGGAAGCCGAGGATGAAATGCGCAAGTTTTACCCTAGTTTGTTTATGTAATAGTTAGGTTTCAGGGACGAAACCTCTTTAAGGAGGGGAGACTTGTAACATCCTAAAATTTTAATGATGAATAAAGGAAGTTATGTTTAGTGATTTCGCGTAATTAATTAATATCGGGTAAGGAGCGGGTCTTGGACTTGGATTAATTGAGATGGGTTAAATGAGAATGGGATTTCAGGGATATAAATACCCCCAAAATCCCAAAATATCTTCATTTTTACCATACTCTCTAACACTTCCAAAACACACACCACACACCACACTTCGCCGGCCGGACCAAGGGAAGAACCGGGCAGATCCAAGAGAGAGAGAGAGCGATTAGTGTGTTAACAAGTTAAACGAGATCCTAACAAGCTCAAAAAGGTATGATTCTTGATCTTTGAAGTTTAAAGATCCGAGCTTTTAGTGTATAAACGACCGAAAATGGTCGGGAAGCGTAGTGGGTGATGTTGAACCGTAACAAGGGTGTTAAAATCGCTCGAAATGTTGGACAGAAACCGAAACTGCGGTTATCTGGGCAACTTCGCCTTCAAAGCGATGAACTTCGCCTGCAAGCCAAGTTCGCCTGATGAACTTCGCCTGCAAGCTAAGTTCGCCTGATGGCAACTTCGCCTAAAGCTAAGTTCGCCTGATGACAACTTCGCCTAGAGCTAAGTTCGCCTGAGGCTTAACTTCGCCTAAAGCTAAGTTCGCCTGATGACAACTTCGCCTAAAGCAAAGTTCGCCTAAGGTTTAACTTCGCCTAAAGCTAAGTTCGCCTAAGGTTTAACTTCGCCTAAAGCTAAGTTCGCCTAAGGTTTAACTTCGCCTAAAGCCAAGTTCGATTAGAAAATAAATTAAAAACCTAATGAAAAATGTGTTAAGACAGTTAATGGAAATAAAATTTTTCCAAGCTGACCTGGCAGCTCGACCCCAGCCAGGGGCTCTGCCTCTTGGACCCTGCTAGGGGCTGCCGCCCCTAGACCCCGCTGCCAGGGGCGCTGCCCCCGGACCCCCGTTCGTTGTGGGTCATATAAAGATAGAAATACATTATGAGAAGTGATAGTTAATTGATACGTATACTTGTTATATAGTCAGCCGTGCACAACTGAAGAAAGGGATTACGATTAACGGTGAACGTAACCGTGTTCAGGTGAGTTTCTAGCCCCATTTATGTGTTATGTTTTCGGGGCTGTGTGCATACTCAATATGTTTGTTAATACGCTTATCCTAAGAGGTAAGTGTATGCCTTGTGTGAATGATATGATATGTATGAATGATTGCTTGATGGTACGTGAACGATCTTCGGATATTGCACGTACTGTCAGGTTGTAACGCTATGTGTAAGGTAAGTATGATATGTATGCTTATGTGTATGAACGTGATATAATTAATAAAAGAAGGAAATGACGGTTGCATGGTTGTATGGTTATGAAAAGGGTACCGAGCCCTAATAATACTCGAGGTATGATGTATGGTTGTATGGTAACGAAGAGGGAATCGAACCCTACTAATATTCGAGAACTAGGGAACCGAACCCTACTAATATTCGAGGAAAGAGGGAAACCGAGCCCTAATAATACTCGTGGAAAGAGGGAAACCGAGCCCTAATAATACTCGTGGAAAGAGGGAAACCGAGCCCTAATAATACTCGTGGAAAGAGGGTACCGAGCCCTAATAATACTCGAGGAATGAGGGTACCGAGCCCTAATAATACTCGAGGAAGGAGGGTACCGAGCCCTAATAATACTCGAGGAAGGAGGGTACCGAGCCCTAATAATACTCGAGGAATGTAGGGCGTAATGCTCTTTATAACGTAAGATATGAAGATAAGTTAATACAAAAGAAAGAATGAAAGTATGAAAGTATGAATGAAAGAATATAAGTTTATGTGTATTGTATAGTGTATGATTAACTAGAACTCACTCAGCGTAGCTGACTTTTAGTATGCACGCAGGTGAGTAGGATGAGGCAGCTCGCTTGAGGAGACACGTGGCATTGAACAAGAGCCTGGCATCTGAAGACTTATGATATTTTAATTTTAATGTTTTAATGTGAAAGACAAAGGATGTTTTGAGACAAGTTATGAAATATTGTAATGTTTTATGAAAGTTTTATATTCCGCGTAAATGTTTTAAATTAACTCTGATATTTAGAACTGTGTTTATGAGTAAATCCAACACGAAAGTAGGGCTACCGGTAACGGGGCCTTACAAATAGACTCGTTCACTTTGACCTGACCCATTTTTTTATCTGATTCAGTCCGTGCCCCCCGACGTGAAAATTTCTAAATCCTTCACTGCAAGCAGTCGTGTTTGTCAGCCATGGATGGCTAATGTAAGCCCTTTCATCTTGTAATTTTATTTTTTTATGTATTTTTCGTTTTTGTTATCTATTTTAGAAAGTGTGAAGTAGTTTGAAATTGGCAAGAATTACTATTTTTAATGGTTTATGGTTTTTTTTATTGTATTCAAAAATTTTTTTTACTTAGTTAAACGAGTTTTATGAGTTGATCTTAAACATACATTGTTTTTGTATAGAATGCAAGAAACGATACTTATTTCATCATGGCATTACCTACCCGTCTGCCGGATATTAGTGATGCTTATTAGCAACTATGATACACAAATTGATTTTTAAATTTGTATGCCTAAGTATTCAGTTATTCCTAAAAGTGTTGTAGTGAAACCTAATCCAGTTAGCTAAAATTTTGACATAAAACTTTTGGTTTGCATATCAAATGTTGCAGGTTTGTAAAAGGGGAAGACTTATACACTAGCATGCTGCCATGCTTAGAGATGTCTAAAATGAAAAAAAAAAATGATTCTTTGGTGGTGTTTGGAATTGCTTATTTAAGTCTTCTTATAATTTATTAATTTTTAAAAAGTTAATAAGTTCTTTCGAGTTTTTAAAACTTATAGTGGTTCTCATTTTAAATCTCTCCTATATATATATATATATATAGGGGATGGATCTTGTGAGAAGTTAAGTTACAGCGAGAAGTACGAAAAATTAATCTGGACCATTGATTATGTGTAATTAATGGATTAGAAAATTAGTGGCAAACTTGTAATTATAAAGATATTAATCTACCAAAATTTTAATGAAGAAGAGCAGTTTGGTATTTACTTTTTAGACTTTTCAAATTGAAACTTAACTCATTAGTAGCATTTATTTGTTATTGTTACTAACTAATTGTTTAATTGTTATTTTTAAATTGATGTTATTAATCAAACTAATGTTAAACAAATATAATTTTAATCAAATACTGTAATATCTTTAATCATATTTCTTCAAATGCGATAAATATTATATATTGCCTACCGTATATATAGTATTTCGAATTGTGTGTATGTAATTTTTATTGTGTAGGTTCATTTATCTACTGTGTAGGTTCTTATATGTACCGTTTAAATGGTATTTCGAATTGTGTATATGTAATTTTTATCGTGTACTTTATGTACTGTGTAGGTTCGTATATGCACTGTGTATATGGTATTTCGAATTGTGTATGTGTAATTTTTATCGTGTGTATGTTCATTTATGTACTGTGTAGGTTCATATATTATTGTGTAAGTTCATATATGTACTGTGTAGGTGGTATTTCCAATGGTATATGTGTAATTTTTATCGCATATTAGTTCATTTAGTACTATGTAGGTTCGTATATATACTATGTGGGTGGTATTTCGAATTGTGTATTTGTAATTTTATTCATGTATATGTTCATTTATGTACTGTGTAAACTTATCGGCGCTATTGAATTTAAGAACTAATATTTGGATAAAGGCATATTCAAATTACGAGAATAAAAAAATAATATTGATAAATCAACAAAACTGAATTTGATAAAATAAAATTAAAAAAACAAGATTTCAATATAGGTTGATTTGACTAAATTTTTAAAAAATATTAAAACAAATTAATTGTAACTTCTCCATACATTACCTACCAAATATGAAAAAATGCACATTTTACTATAGCACCACTGTCATTAAATAAATGATAAAATAAAATAAAAGATATGATTGGTTGGATTAATTTTTCGCACTTCTCACAATAAAAAACACTTTTGAAATGAACCAAGTCTTATATATATATATATATATATATATATATATATATATATATATATATATATATATATAAAGAGAGAGAGAGTTAGGTTCAAAAGAGAACTCCAAAAAAGTGAGAAACTGGAGAACACTCTTCCCAACCTTGATAATTTCCCTATATTTTAGAGTCAACTAACGACTCACTAGCACATAGCTGACGTATTTTCAGAACCATTTTATAGGATATCAGTAAGGCTAGATTAGACAAGAAAAACATAATATAATATTGGAGATATAGCCATTATACGCTATCTAATTGCTCAAATATTTGAAACTTGAAATAATGTAAACTATGTTTTCCTATATATGTTTTGTAATATCAAACGGGAATTTAAATCCCGAGATTTTATAAAAAAATATTTTATTGAAAGACTTCTGCAAAAAGAACGCAACTCTGATATATTTATAAAACCGATACCAGCTGTTGATCACACATCTAGGCCTCCAATGCAGATCACTATGGCACATTTGATATAGTAAAATTTATATTTGGAATGGCTGACGACACAATAGTTTGTTAGAACATATGTTTGATTTACTTCTTTGTGATTCGTTTTCTAAATTTTAACATAACGAAGATAGTGAAATTTCCTGAGATGTATCTGAATGATTTTAGTAATGAAGAAAGTGGATATATTTCAGGTGATCTTACGACCTTTTACCACACTTCAAAGGAAGATGATAAAATTGCAAAATTAGATGGAATGTATGACCTTGCTCTAAACCCGATGTTTTTTTGGTTTTTTATACAGCCTATAGTATCAAATTAACGAGTAAACTCATTCTTTGCTAACGAAAAAATCCATCATCATACTACAAAAAGATATTCGAAGTCATTATTTATGATATAAAAATCTTTTAAAAAAACTAAAAAATTACTAAACTAACATTATAAATAGACCAATAAAGCACTAACTCATATATAAAAGAGAGAACTTTGATTTTGATCCCTGTGGTTTTTAAAATTATCAAATTTGGTCCAATAGTTTATTTTAGGCTTAGATAGTATAATAGTTTCAATTAACTATCGCTTTTAATCCAACCCATTAATGTCATTCACCAACCATTAATTAATACAACTTTGATGGGCTTTTTGTATTTTTCACAAACTTTTAATCATAAGAAATTTTGGGATTTCTACTAAATATAACTTTTATACTTTTTTGTTATTTTTTAGCATTATGATTTCTTATATTTGTTTATATATAAATATCTACACACGTTTTATTTTATCAAAAAACAATTTTTTTAAGCTGACTCTTTTATGCAAGTGTATATTTATTTATTTATATTTAAATACTTTTATTTTTTTGACCTTTTATAACTATAATAGTATGTTGATTTTAAAAACATTGTATTCAGTCTTATTTTGAAGTATAATTTTAAGTTAATTATGTATCATTATTAAATACAATCTAAGAATTCATTCTTATTTTAATGGGTTAGTAAGGTGATTAAGATATGAAATATACAATACAAAATTTTAGTTGTTCGGAAAAAAATATATACAAACTAAGAATTAAAATTAATAAACAGATTTTCAACAACCCTCCGTCAATCAAAAATTAAAAAAATAATATAAAATCAATATATGTTTTTTTTACCACCGAGAAATAAAAGCAGAAAAGTTAATTATTCTAAATCATTTATAGTTATATAAGTGTAGAATTAAAATGAAACTTAAAAAATAAATATACTCCTTTTCAAAGCCTAGATACTATTACGGCTATAAAAAGTAAACATAAAAGTATTTAAATATAAATAAATAAATATACAGTTGCATAAAAGCTTCGGTTTCAAAAAAATATTTTGAAAATAAAAAAGTATATATTTATATATAAACAAATATAATAAACCATAATAGTTAGAAAATAACAAAAAGTGTAAAACTTATATTTAGTAGTAAAAAGATATATTCATATGAATTAAAATTTGTGAAAAATATTTAAAAAAAAAACCCTCAAAGTTGTATTAACTAACGGTTGGTTGTTAGTGGGTTGGACTAAAACTAATAGTTAATTGAAACTATTATACCATAAAAGCCTAAAACAAACTATTAAATCAAAATTGATAATTTTATAAGAAACCAAATAAATCAAAACCGAAGTTCTCTATATATAAAAAGAAGGCCAAAATTATTTATAAAATAGCCCAATAAGCTTAACCCAATAAAAAATTTACATACGATACCTAAATAAAATTTAATAAAGAAATAACATAAAATAAAGAAATAAAAGAAAACAAAGAAACGGATCAATTATAATAATTATAATATGTAAAAAATTATGTTGACGATGTACTTTTTGTTATGATAAGGATGTTGCATTTTGTATATTTGATCTGGTTCAACCTGATCGGCCACGAAAACTTTGACGTCGAAAAAGTTTCGAACACCAAAAATCCCGAAGCAATAGAAAAAATTGCTCCACCACCACCAACAGCATAACCGTTGTCACAATGTCACCTTTAAACTGTTAAACCTTTTGTATCAATTTGAGTAGGCCTATTTAATATTTTTGAAAGTCGTGATGATTATTGTTTATTGAGTAAAGTGTCATTTTCGTATTTGTGGTTTGATAAATAATGCGAATTTAGTCCAAAAAGTTTATTTTTTGCATATGGACCCTCCACGTTTCTCAATTCTTGCCAATTACATTCAAATCACTAACCTCGTTAAATTTAATCGTTAAGTTAGGGTTAGACATGTCTTTTCGCTATTTATTTATTATATGAGTAAAGTGCCAAAATCGTCCCTGAGGTTTGGTCATATTTGCGAATTTCGTCCAAAAAGATTTTTTTTCGCAAGTAGACCCTCGATTTTTCCCAATCGTTGCCAATTTCGTCCAAATTGTTAACTCGATCTAAATTCAACATTAACTTACGGGTGTTACTATCCTTTTACATGTTTGTTTACATTATTATTATGTGTTTGTTTGATGACATATATTAGGGAGAGCTTGGTACCGTACCGGTACCGACCGGTACCAGTACCGAAAATCCCGATCTCGAAAATCGCAAATGTTTGGTACCGGTAACGGGTATTTGAGGTAAAATTTGGGAAATGCCGTACCATACCGGTCCCGAAAACTCAAAACCTTGGTACCGACGGTACCAAATCGGTACCGATTTCGGTACCGTTACCGGTACCGATTTTGCTCATCCCTAACATATATAAAATTTCACGATTCCTATGTTTGAATCCAATATATTATCCGTTTGTTTATTGTTTTTTTTTTAGTAATATAAGGGGTTTAGCTCAGCTTAATAATAATAACAATGTAAACAAATATGTAAAAGGACAGTAGCACCCTTGAGTTAACGTTAAATTTAGACCGAGTTAACAAATTGGACGAAATTGGCAATAGTTGGGAAACATCGAGGGTTTAATTGCGAAAAAAATTATTTTTGGACGAAATTAGCAAATGTGACCAAACTTCA
>NW_027495180.1:250000-255000 GCF_021521415.1 Bidens hawaiensis | reverse complement strand
TATGAATATAATATTGAATACCAGAAAACTATATGAATGTTGTATTTATTAACTTAACATTAACACGCGCGGATATACCTAATCTATATTTCCGTCTTCTCTATTCTTTTATCGCCCTCCTGTCCTGTCGTCAATTGACAGTATGACTTAGGGCGCAATATAATTTAAGTGGTCAAATACTATTTTGGTAAAGCACCTTGAATCCACTTGATAGTAAAGGATCTTGGATCCAACGCAGAACCCTTTGTGAATGAGAGATATAAAGACGAGAAAGACCAATGAAATCAAGTTTCAAGGTTGTAATTGAATGGTAAAGTTTGATTTGATTACCATTAACCTCCAGAATAGTTAACGAGTTTTTCGGTTTGATTCACATCTCCAAAAGGCCTGAGTTATATTAAGGTAAGGTGGCCAAAGGCCCCTATGGTCCAGTGATTACGACCTCTCTCTTTCACGGAGAAAACGAGGGTTCAAGTCCCTATAGGGGTATACCAATACTCAAGACTATAGGAGTGGGATTTTCTATCAAGTGATCCATCTTTGTCAAGTCCTTCTAATAGTCTACTCAGTGGGACTTTGTATTTTATATAAAGTGATATGTATTTGTCAAATCTGCCTGGGAGACGAAAGGAAGTTGATTATGGAACGTCTAAAATGAATTAGGCGTTGGGTCGATGCCCGAGTGGTTAATGGGGACGGACTGTAAATTCGTTGACAATATGTCTACGCTGGTTCAAATCCAGCTCGGCCCAACAATTTGTCAATCTACTATCAGATGGTAGAACCCTCTTGTTCTTAAAAAATACCTGATACGAGAGAATAAAAAAGAATCCAAAATTTCTGCTAGATCTCTTCTTATTTCCCTGGGATTGTAGTTCAATAGGCAAGAGCACCGCCCTGTCAAGGCGGACGTTGCGGGTTCGAGCCCCGTCAGTCCCGACGGATCCAATAAGTACATCAATTCGCCTCTCGATTTTCTGTGAAAGAAGGGACAGAGAGCATAATTGAATTCCGAAGGGGTTTCCCTTCTTTTTTTCAGGATTTCTGTCGAAGAAAGAACAAACCCTAAACTAAAAAATAACTAAAATAGTGAAGTTGATAGAATATTCCATCTTTTCTCCCGTGACTCATCTTTCTCATACTTATTTGTCTTCCAAAGAAATTTAGATCATTAAAATTTAGAACCTAATTCCTCTCTTTTTCCACTTCGCTTGTATTGTTTGTTGGGTTTTTGTAGTTGGGGCGGGTGGTTAGAGTCCGTTTGATGGTTCTATAAGGAAGACCTAAGGAAGGTAGGTTATAGAAAATAAAGAAAAGAAGGATAAATAAAGTAAAGGGGTTTTTGATTGGTCCGGGAATCCCATTTTGGATTCAGTATGGATAAAAGATGTTCGTATGTTATACTATTCAATTCTCGACGACGAATTAATTTAATAGCTCAGATATTGTTATTCATGATATTGATCCGATTCAAGATCATCGATAGGTAATGCATTCATTGAATTGACAGGTGAAAGATTTATCATCTCTATGGGATTAAATCCCGAGTTATTTTGAAAAAAAAAATAATGAGATTATGGAAGTAAATATTCTTGCATTTATTGCTACTGCAATGTTCATTTTAATTCCTACTGCTTTTCTACTTATAATTTACGTAAAAACAGCCAGTCAAAATGATTAATTACTTTAAATGAAACTTGACTTCTGAATTCTTATCAATAGTTGAAGAAATCAAATGAAAAGTATTCTATTTTTGTTTTGCACCTTAAATGAAATCAACGGGCTATAATCGGCGGTATTCTATGAGATCCGAGTGTATGGTAAGTAAGAAATTGGTTTCTTACTTATCATACTCTCTATTAGTGTTATAGGAGTGTATAAAATTGTTTCTAATAAAGTTGGTATACTATATTAGCTTCTATCTTCAATATATGCAGTTATTAATCCATATATGGAATTTACGTAGGACCCAATTCTATTTCTTTGATACATCTATTTATTCCGATGAATCTGAAATAATTGTTTTGTTTTACTATTATAGAATACATTGATCCAATATAATCCAATGGAATTTGGAAACGAAGATATTTTGATTTGAAAATGGTTTCAATTCAAATCAAAAATGCGTTGCAGAACGATCTATAAAACAATTGATACCGTTTCATTCCTCAACTAAATTAGGAGTGCTTCTAAAGTCCACTTCTTCCCCATACTACGAGTGAAAGGGAAAATGTAAAGACTACCATTAAAGCAGTCCAAGCGAGACTTACTATATCCATGTGAATTATGTCCCTTATCTCTATGATAGAATTATTCCATTATTGCTCACTAATAATAGTAGAATAAATGGTCCAGAGTCAAAAAGGGATTCTGGGCGAACACTATTGATGAACCAATCAAAAAATCCATTTCAAAAATTTCTATATGATTTATAATCGGGAAAGACTAAACACAAGTAAAATAAAAAATCAAAACTACAAAGGAATGTTACTAATGGAACATCTAGTAATAAAATAAGAGGGCACATTCCTTTTTTTCTTGCCCTTCAAAGTAAAAATAAATCAATTGCTATCTATTACAAACTTTTTCCTATTTGATCTAATCCGTACCCTTTCCCGATTGTCTCTCTGAAGGAGTTGGGAGATAGTATATTATACTTTTGACGAGAGGTTAAAAAAAAAGAATCATTTTTTTCATGTTTTTTTCTATAAATTATCCATCTCAATCTAATAGTGATTGAATGCCTGAACACTCAGAGATTCTCGCGAGCCTATATATGTAGATTACACAGTATAGAAATAGAAAGAACTTCCCCCAACCAGTAGTTAAATTATCTCCAATCAAGACCCAATAAGTAGACATTACATTAGTAGTAGAAAGGAATCGGGAAGTCTTGCTTCGACCATTAAAATCAAACATTAAAATCAAATCTTTCTTTTCATTTTGGATTCAAAGATTTCCGATTTCCAATCTTTTACAAAATCCCCAGAACGGATGTTTAGAATCAACCAAGTATTAACAGTCCCCTTATTCTGTTCTGGCTGGGTAAAATTAGGTTGAGTTATATCAGCAGAATAGAATAAGAGATTCCGATTCGTTTGCTGATGAGGCGGCACCCGGATTTGAACTGGGAAAAAGGATTTGCAGTCCCCCGCCTTACCACTCGGCCATGCCGCCAAAACGATATACAATAGGAGAAATTTTTACCTTTTTTGTTGGATTACTCAATTTTAGTTTATTGTACTTGCATCCCCTTTTGAATCCTTTTTCTAACTAAACTTATCAAAATTAGAAAAAAACCCTTTTCCCCTTTTGATTGTCCCTTCGATTGATTGTATAGTATCTCAAAACACACAATGCCAAAAACTTCCCCTCACTTTTCTATTGAAAAATCAAATGTATATTTTCACTCAAAAAAACCAAAATTTATGACAAACGGGATATTCGTTGACTGAGAATTCGTCAATGATTCTTGGATTTGAATCTAAAATTTGGTTTGCCAAACGACATAAGAAAATACAAATTGATACATACTTGATTTATTCTTTTGAATCAAAAATCCTTCTCAATTTCCATTATAACAAAAATGATAAGTATATGTAAACCCCAGAACGGAAATTGTTACACGGGTACTAAATTGGCTATTTAGATTATGTTGCCAATAAATAAAAAAATGAAGGGAATTTTTTGTAACAAAAAAAGGCCCGGCTGGGTATTGACCGAGCCAGGCCAAAAAGGCACTTCGAATAAAATAAAAGCAAGAAGGTCTTCTTTTTTTATCTTTCTATTTTGATCTTTCAAGCATCTAAATGGAATTGCTAATTCTATAATAACGATAAAGAATGTGAAAGAAATACTTAATTTAATCCTTACGTGATGTGTAATGTAACATGGTAATTATCTTTTTCAATTGGGAGAGATGGCTGAGTGGACGAAAGCGGCGGATTGCTAATCCGTTGTACGACTTATTCGTACCGAGGGTTCGAATCCCTCTCTTTCCGTTGATGACTTTCTATTTTTTTTCTAGTTAAGTGTGTGGAATAGCTGAAAGAAAATAAAAATATGAAGAAAATTGTAAAATAAAGCAAGAAAAACAATTTATTCTTCACGTCCAGGATTACGTCCTGGATCATTGGATTGGAATCCAAAGATGAAGAGAGAAACAAAGAATATTACTACTGTGTAAACGAAAAGTTTGAGATTAAGCATTACACAACCTCCAAGATCATTTTTTGAAAAAGAAAAACGAGAGAAAAGAAAAGATAATAGATCCTTCATTTTTATATCACATAACTTATTTTGACACCAAGAAATGAATTCTAAAATAGAAAAGAATGTTCAGAAATTCAAATGAAGTTGCGAAGTTGAAATTTTTCAAAAGAGTCTTTGATTACCAGAAATCACTTTCATACCCCCAATTAGATGTTGTAAGCGACCCTAAGCTAATAAGGTATTTTGCCGGAAAGGAAAAAGGATTAAAATCGGGAAATGGAGCGAGCCGGATTTCTCACGGCTATTCGATCATTTCAATGTTTGAATTGAAGGTTCATACTGCCAGACTTATTTGATCTTATCAAATGTTATCATTTTTCTCGAATAAATCATGAATTCTATAAGATACTATTAAAGATCTTATCGAAAACTTACAACAGCTTGCCAAACAAAGGCTAAAAGAAAAAAGAACAGGGGTATTACTGGCATAACATCTACGATTGGATTAAAAAAGCATAGGCTTTGGGCAATTTGGCGAAGAAAAGACTACTCGGATAAAGGGCATAACTAAGACAAATCAAACTAAAGATATTAAGCATAACAGACATTTTTTTCGTTGAGATAATTGCATTTTGATTGAGTTATTGATATAAGGAAAAATGAAGAAAGTAAGGTAGACAAAAAAATCCTTCTTTTTCCACTCAATAAAAAATCCTCCAATTCTCAAATGAGACTAGAAGAAATCATACTTTCAAACAATATCTTAATTGAATTATATGTAATGATCA